>NC_081391.1:25358428-25380928 GCF_030684315.1 Stegostoma tigrinum | reverse complement strand
CACTGTCGGAGGGTCAGCGCTGAGAGAGCGCTGCACTGTCGGAGGGCCAGTGCTGAGAGAGCGCTGCACTGTCGGAGGGTCAGCACTGAGGGAGCAGGCACTGTCGGAAGGTCAGTGCTGAGGGAATGCCGCACTGTCGGAGGGTCAGCGCTGAAGGAGTGGGCACTGTTGGAAGGTCAGCACTGAGGGAGCGCCGCACTGTCGGAGGGTCAGCGCTGAAGGAGCAGGCACTGTCGGAGGGTCAGTGCTGAGGGAGCGCCGCACTGTCGGAGGGTCAGCGCTGAGGGAGCGCCGCACTGTCGGAGGGCCAGTGCTGAGGGAGCACTGCACAGTCGGAGGGCCAGTGCTGAGAGAGCGCTGCACTGTCGGAGGGTCAGCGCTGAGGGAGCGCCGCACTGTCGGAGGGTCAGCGCTGAAGGAGCAGGCACTGTCGGAGGGTCAGTGCTGAGGGAGCGCTGCACTGTCGGAGGGTCAGCGCTGAAGGAGCGGGCACTGTCAGAGGGTCAGCACTGAGGGAGCGCCGCACTGTCGGAGGGTCAGTGCTGAGGGAGCGCTGCACTGTCGGAGGGTCAGCGCTGAAGGAGTGGGCACTGTCGGAGGGTCAGTGCTGAGGGAGCGCTGCACAGTCGGAGGGCCAGTGCTGAGAGAGCGCTGCACTGTCGGAGGGTCAGCGCTGAGGGAGCGCCGCACTGTCGGAGGGTCAGCGCTGAAGGAGCAGGCACTGTCGGAGGGTCAGTGCTGAGGGAGCGCTGCACTGTCGGAGGGTCAGCGCTGAAGGAGCGGGCACTGTCGGAGGGTCAGCACTGAGGGAGCGCCGCACTGTCGGAGGGTCAGTGCTGAGGGAGCGCTGCACTGTCGGAGGGTCAGCGCTGAAGGAGTGGGCACTGTCGGAGGGTCAGTGCTGAGGGTGTGCCGCACTGTCAGAGGGTCAGTGCTGAGGGAGTGCCGCACTGTCGGAAGGTCAGTGCTGAGGAGTTGCTGCACTGCTGGAGTATTTGTGTGTTGCTCTGAAAGGGCTAATGCAGCAGAATGCCATAGAGGCCAAAGCTGAATTAATGTCATTTGGACTTATGGACAGGACAGCCTGAAAGGAGTGAATGTTAACATTTTGTCCTCCTCTTGATCAATGTAATAATGATGATCCTATCAATGTATTGGACTTTTAAGAGAAAACAATTTCTGAGGTACAGGTTATATTCCAAATTGGATGCTAAGTCAGAAGCTGAACAAGTGAATACACTTTTATGTGAACCTGGGTGTACAGCTTATGATGTTATGGTAATAGAAGTATCAAATAGTTTCGAACTTAATGAATATCTTTGATAATTACTTCAGTATCCAAATAAACAAAATTCTGGAAAGAGTACAATTTAGCAGGAGTAATCAATATGTAGGGGAATACATAAATGATTTCATTATAGATGTCTCTGGATTAGTGGAAAAATACAACAAAAGTAACTTTAAATCAGAATTTATAAGGAGCGCAATTGATGTGGCAATGTCTGATGAACCTTTGTCAGATGTATTACGGTCCAAAGAAGACCGGACTTTGGAGAAGACTATTCAGATGGTGAGTGAAAACAAATGTCAGAAAACAACACCGATCAATCTTAAGAGATTAAGATTAATTTTGGCAAAGAAGTTCAATAGAAACAATTCAATTTGTAAAATACACAAACATAAATAATACACATAAGAAGCCAGGATAGGAAGTAGACCAGCACTGTAGTCAGTGCCCAGCTATTACAAGTGAATGCTTTATTTCTCATGAAATAGGTTACTTGAAGAAAATATGCAGATATTGAACGCAGTTTCCGAAAAAAAGCAAACAATAAACTTTAAATGGCCTTCTTCTGAGGCAGGGTCCGGGTTGACTTATTTCCACTGCAGAGCATGGGTCCCGAGGTGACAGACCAGTCCAGTACTGCATTCACAGACCCTGCCTCAGCTGGGCCGTGTGTTGTTTGGGGAGGTGGGCAGGAAGCTCAGGTTTCCACACACTCCTTTCAGTCTTTGCTGTTGGCCTTGGCATGGGCCTGTCAGACATGCTCGATGCTGTTGGAACGTTTGTGGATGCTTCTTCTCCAGTTGATGGTCTTGGGCTAGAGATCCCCGTTAGTTGCTGGGGACCATTGCATTTTTCACAGGCGTTTTGAGGACGTCTTTGAAGATTTCCTTCCACTCTCCGGCCACCAGCTCTCTGTGATGGGGAGTCTCAGAGCAGAGAGGCGCTTATGAAAGCATGTGATTGGAAGATGCAGTTGAGGTGTCCTGGCCAAAGCTGCTGGTTGAGAGTAACCGGTCCCTTTGCTGGGGATGTTGGCCTGAGAGAGGACGCTGATATTGAAATGTCTTCCTTAATGTCACAAAAACCAGCCATCACCTCCTGAACAGGATTTGGGCGGCACGGTGGCACAGTGGTTAGCTCTGCAGCCTCACAGTGCCAGGGACCGGGGTTCGATTCCACCTGTGGACGACTGTCTGTGTGGAGTTTGCACATTCTCCCCGTGTCTGTGTGGGCTTTCTCCAGGTGCTTCGGTTTCCTCCCACAGTCCAAAGATGAGCAGGTTAGGGTGGATTGGCCGTGATAAATTGCCCGTAGTGTTCGGGGATGTGTGGGTCACAGGGGGATGGGTCTGGGTGGGATGCTGCATGGGGTGGTGTGGACTTGTTGGGCCGAAGGGCCTGTTCCCACACTGTAAGGAATCTAATCCTTCAAAGCCTCTCTGTAAGCCACCATATCCGAGCACTGGTGCCAACAACTGCCTCACGGATCCAGTCACTAATTGGATGTTCCTGGCAGGACTGGGAGCTGATTGTTTCGACGACTGAAGTTTAAACACTTGGCAAGCATTGCGCAAACATAGTCTTTCTGAGGTAAACAAAACAATGAATCTGTTGCCAGTTAAACCATGTAATAGCAATTACATTTCCCAAGCCACACAACTTCAGACTGACTTTTGAGAACTCGTAACGTCTGCGAAAGTAACTCAACAGGGAAAGTGATTTTTTATATTTCAAAAATAAGCAGCTGAACTCACCCTGTGAGAACCCTGAAATTAATATTCAGAGTTGGGCCAGGGGATAATTCAAACAGATTGTAACATACTTCTGTCAACATTTTAAAGGTTTTTTTTCCATTCTTTCGTATCTAGTCTTCAGGAAGGTAAAGAGTTTTTTAATGAGGAATGTGGGTGATGAAGGACCTTGCCTTATAGTGTGTCTACAGTTTACATGGACTATTCCCATTATAAACACAGATATTCAGATTTACTATAGAAAAGCTGACATAATATACAATTAAACATGAGAATGAAAAGTAATATTTTGTTGATTATAAATGCTTAACTCATAAAACATCAAGGAACTGTAGCCTTGACCATCTTAGCCTGAGGAATGTGGCTCAGTTTATGCTGGTTCCATGATGATCATTGTGATATCCTGAGGGTGTGTGACTGTGTTAGGAGGGAGCAGTGATTACATGTTGCCCAGCTGGCTGAGTGAGTTCATACCAAACCCTTCCCATTGACAAATCTCTCAAACAAATCATGAAACCAAGAAACAAAGCATTGAAAAGCCACAGCAAGGCAGCAAGGGAGTATAAGCTCAAACAGCCTCTGTATTCAGGGTGTGGGGGGCATACATACGGGCTTGGTTATGAATGGAGCAGGCGTTATGAATGGAGCAGGGGTTATGAATGGAGTAGCGTGTTCAAAGAGTCAAACAGGCTGAGAGATCGAAGGGGAATTGCCGGTTGAAGGAAAGATGCAAAGGCAAGAGGAAAAAAAACAGAAAAATATCTGCGGTGAGAATTTACTGTCATGCCTGTGTTCTTTACAGACTTGGCCAGGAAACATTCCTTCAGGTTTTAATTAAACAGGTGGATGGTTCTATTGGTCAGTACCTCCATCCCTCAGGGAGTTGATATATTTGGATGTGTCACTGTGGCTTATACCACCAGACCACCACTAACCTCTCAAATGGGGTAACTCCAATATTTACTTAGCCATTTTGACTCTATGTAAACATAGCTGTTTGGGTGAGTGAGATGTTGTCTGAGAGATTTATTTTGCTTGGTTTGTCAATGTTGCAATCTCTCTTGTCTCACAGTATTTCACTGGCTGACAGATACACCGAGGATAATAGCCGAGGGATCCAAACATCTGTCTGACCAGGAGCCATCCATTATCTCCTGGGCTGGTCTGAGGGAGCAGAGCTTTTCTGCTGTAGGAGCTATTTACTGCAGCTACTGGAATCGGTACTGAAAACAAAAAATGCAGGAAATCACAGCAGGTCAGACAACATCCGTAGAGAGACAGAGAGGGACAGCAAGCTAGCATTTTGAAGTCACGTCAGCTTTGACGAAGAGTCAACTAGACTCAAAACGTTAGCTTGCCGTCTCTCTCAGTCTTTCCATGGATGCTGCCTGACCTGCTGTGATCTCCAGCATTTTTTGTTTAAAGGGCAGTCCTGCTGGCCAGCTCAGACCTTCACTGCCCTGGAGTGAGGTGGCAGACTGGAGAAACTCCTTTAATCCCAGATGAGGGAAGTGGAATCAGCGTCTACTGCCTCCTCTAAAATACTCGAATTGTAAGGAGCAATTTACCGCTCAGAGAAAGAAATAAATCCCATTGTTTTACTGTACATATCCCACCCAGTGTAATCCCACTCTCCCCCTCACATTCCACACCCTGTAATATCCCACCCAGTGTAATCCCACTTTCCCCCTCACATTCCACACCCTTTAATATCCCACCCAGTCTAATCCCACTCTCCCCCTCACATTCCACACCCTTTAATATCCCACCCAGTGTAATCCCACTCTCCCCCTCACATTCCACACCCTTTAATATCCCACCCAGTCTAATCCCACTCTCCCCCTCACATTCCACACCCTTTAATATCCCACCCAGTCTAATCCCACTCTCCCCGTCACATTCCACACCCTTTAATATCCCAACCAGTGTAATCCCACTCTCCCCCTCATATCCCTCTCCCTTTAATATCCCACCCAGTCTAATCCTACTCTCCCCTTCACATCCTGCACCTTTTAATATCCCACCCAGTCTAATCCCACTCTCGCCCTCACTCCCCGCACCTTTTAATATCCCACCCAGTCTAATCCCACTCTCGCCCTCACTCCCCGCTCCCTTTAATATCCCACCCAGTCTAATCCCACTGTCTCTCTCACCCTTTAACATTCTTCCTTTAACAGGTTATATTCTGGTTCTGTTTTGATATAGAGTCTCCGGGATTCCCTGGGTGAATGAGTCGGTCCTTTGAGTTATTCTGTCTGATCTGTAGGTGGCATTGTCCCAGTCGCTGTCTTCATGCAGACTGCAGCACGGCTGAGCTGACTGCGGTTCATTTTGATGTCAATGATGAGTGGTTTGGGTTTTGGTGAGCCCAGGGTCAGTTTAATGATGTGCCGCCATTTATCACACTGACTGGTTTACGTGGCCCCTGATTTAGAGCCTCTCCCTCCTCTCTATTTCTGCCTGACGCACTCACGGAGCATCAAGTGGAAATGCTGCCCTCATGACAGTTTGTAAATGCTTTGAACCAACTTGCTCAGACAGATTGCAAGACAGCTTTGGGACAGCCGGTGCTGGAATCCATCATGCCTAGCTTAGAAGCAGGTACATTACCATTGCAGCACAAGAGCTCTCTGTGGCTGTGTCCTGGGCCCTGGTTAAAAATGCTCACGCCTGGGAAGACCACATGGCCTGAGTTTCAAGTGCCGAGGAGATTCCATCAAATCCAACTGGCACCACCTGTACTGCGCTGATCACCACATCCACTGGCATCGACACTCGCAGCTCGGAGCCCTGAGTTAGGAATTCACTTAAGACTCACACCTACTTTCAACTCTGTAATTTCCCTCCCTTCCTGCTGCCCCTGGCCTCCCACTTTCTGATTTCCGTGAACTTGAATTTATCCAAAACACTGCTTCTCTGTGTCTGACCTTTCAGCTGGTTTAGATCACCCTGGGCTCTAATACTTACACTAGTCATCACCCCAGCTCAAATCCTCAATCACCTCCCAATCCTGCTGCCTCCTTCAGCCCTGACGGCCCTCCGAGATTTCAATGCTCATTAAAATCTGGCTTTTTGTGCTTCTCAGATTTGAATTGTTTCGCTGTTGGGGGCCAAGCCTCCTTCAGTTGCTCTTTATCCTTTCATGGGCGAAGGGCGTTGCTGGTAAGAGCGGAACTGCACCGAGGGGCTTGACCAGCCATCGCTGAACAGCCAGTCACATCACTGTGGGCTTAGAATCACATGTAAAACCAGAAGAAATAGGAACAAGAGTAGGCCATTCGGCCCCTTGAGCCTGCTTCACCATTCAATAGGATCATGGCTGATCCAACATTCCTCATCTACTTTCCCGCCCTTTCCCCTTATCCCTGAGACTGATCACAAATCTATCAATCTCAGCCTTACATATACACGAGGCTGTTCTCCTACACAAAGCTGTCTGTTGTAAGGAATTCCAAAGACTTCACAACCCTCTGGGAAAAGCTATTCCTCATTATCTCAGTCTTAAATTGGCGCTCCTTAATTCTGGGACCAGTCCAGGTAAATCCAGGTAAGATTTCCTTCCTCAAAGTACGTTAGTTAACCAGATGAGGATTTTTGCAACAATTGATGGTAATTTCTTGGCACAGTTGTAGCTCTGCCAGTGAGTTCCTCAGTTCTAGAATTCCTCTCTCTCCCGCCCCCGCTCTTTGTCTTCCTCCTCCTTCCTCAAAAATACACTCATTCAGATGCACCGAGGTACCTTGGGGAATGTTTTACTATAAAGAAGGTGCTAGGGAGATACAGGTGATATTGTTGTAGTAGAATGATTCGTAGCAGCTGGTTTAGGGGTCACTTGTGCTGACTGCCTGCCCCTCTTCTGCAGTTATGTTCAAGCTCGGGCACCCTTGCAGAGAGAGCATGTGGTGAGCTGCACCACTTTCGGTACAGGGAGCTGCGGGGGTGGGATTGCATTATTTCCCCCTTCAACTCCATTTTGATTTATTCACTGCCCTCCCCCTTCACTTTTGTTTTTATCTCGTGTAAGCATGACCTTCATCGGACCTTGCTTGTTGCTGGTTTCCTGGCCACATGGCTGTATTTCCTGGTGGTGGAAAATATAGAATAAAGATTTTGCTGAATGATATCTTATTTAGTGAGTCGCTGCGCACACCACCACGGGTGACAGAATTGCTGCTGTATAGTGGTAGTATGCGAGATAAACAAAAAGAAAATAAAACAAAGATGGGGAAAAAGAAATAAACATGGGATTCAGATGCACCTCACTTAAAAAAATAACTGTAGAGTTTATTCTCGGGACTGTGATTGGCCTGTTCACTGCACAGGAATAGATGAGAATTGGCTTCAGTTCCGATCTGGACTGTATGGGATAATTTAGAGAGGGGGCCAATCTTTCACAATTTATACAAAACCATGTTTCAAATTGAGGTTTGTAATCCCCTGATTTAGCCCATAATTTAGTTATTCACAGGCATAGTGGATTTCTGCCAGCACTATAAATGACATTGGAATTTACAGAAGTGTATTAAACACAGGCACTTGGGAAGTGACAATGCACTTTAGAATGTGTTTTTCACAAACACAGAGAGTGATTGACCTCAGAATGACTGACAGCGCTACTTACTATCCTTGGCACTAAATCAACATTTGATGGAGTGTGGCATCAAGGCGCCCTAGCAAAACTGGAATCAGTGGGTATTGGGGCGGAAATCTCTCCACTGTTGAAATCATATCTGGCATGTCGGAAAATGGCTGTGGTTGTTGGAAGTCAGTCGTCTCAGCTCCAGGAGTTCCTCAGGGCAGTGTCCTAGGGCCTACCATCTTAAGCTGCTTCATCAATGACCTTCCCTCCATCATAAGGTCAGAAGTGGGATGTTCACCGATGATTGCACAATGTTCAGCGCCATTTGCAGCTCCTCAAATACTGAAGCAGTTTGTGTTCAACTGCAACAAGATCTGAGCAATGTCCAGGCTTGGACTGACAAGTGGCAAATGATATTTGTGCCATGGAAATACCAGGCTATGACCATCTCTAATAAGAGAGAATCCAATCACTGTCCCTTGACATTCAGTGGTGTTGCTTTCACTGAATCCCCTACGGCCGACATCCTGGGGGTTCAAATTGATCAGAAACTGGACTGGACTAACCACATGAATGCAGTGTATACAAAAGTAGGTCAGCTGCTGGGAATACTGCGACAAGTAACTCACTTCCTGACTCCCAAAGCCTGTCCACCATCTACAAGGATCAAGTCAAGAGTGAGATAGAATACTCCCCACTTGCCCAGATGAATGCAGCCCCAACAACACTGAAGAAGCTCAACACCGCCCTGGACAAAGCAGCCCCCATGTGATTGGCACCACATCCACAAATATTCACTCCCTCCCCCACCAACGCTCGGTAGCCGCGGAGTATGCTATCTACAAGGTACACTGCAGAAATTCAACAGGTGCTCTTCCAACAGCACTTTGCAGGACTCTCCCAGCTGGAGCAAACAAGGGAGGCAGGTACATTGGAACACCACCAGCATTCTCTCTGAGTTTCTGCAGCTGCTCCGAGGGCTCCATGCGCAGGAGTTTGTGTCAAAATGTCAATCATGGCATCGTTGTCTGCTTCCAGACATTGTTGCACACGTGGACATTGTTGGCTTCTGCGACTGGACAGAGAACAAGAGGAAATGCTGTGCAGCGGCCCCTGTAAATACCCTGCCACCCCTCACACTGTGAGACCTGGCGTCAGGGCTTTGTCTCACTCTGGCTAGGAGTTACTGCTTTATGGAGAAAGAATTACGGCCAATCTGTTGCCTCACAACTCCATTGCAGGAACACCCCCAATCCCTCCAGTTGCCAGGAGATGAACCCAGTTGTCCAATACACATTCAGAACAAGGTGAGGGGCTGTTACTGCACATAGGAGTCTGACCATACAAGGGCAGGAGGTTGCGGTGAGCGTGTAACCTTCCTCTCTGTTTAACAGGGATCAATTCAGATCTTACTCGCATTTGCCATTCCTCAGGAGCCAGTGCCTGTGCCAGTATGTGTGCTGGTTTCACGGATTTGCCATTCCAGTTTGGCAAAAGAAAGCTCTGTGGGTGACCCTGGTGTTATTGTCTCGGTGATATCTCAGGCATTCCACCAGGAGAATGGCCAAGAGCGGGAAATCTGTCAGACTCACCACATCAGGGGCCAGATATACACTCTAGCCACAGTGCCAGCTCAGTGCAGGATGTGGACCGGCCTCTGAGCTCCAGGGTCTGTGGTCTCAGTCCGTACTGAGCCCTGAGGAAGGGCACTGCCTGGGGACATGGTGACTGATTTTGGAATTCAGTCTGTTTGAGAATATTATTAATCCAGCATAAACTCTGAGAGATCTGTGATCAGGAAGGATTGAGACAGACTACAATATTATCAACATGATGTTGAAGGAATGGACAGCACACAGATAGAGTTCC
Organism: Stegostoma tigrinum; assembly: GCF_030684315.1. NCBI lineage: Eukaryota > Metazoa > Chordata > Chondrichthyes > Orectolobiformes > Stegostomatidae > Stegostoma > Stegostoma tigrinum. The sequence continues at coordinate 25,371,442 of NC_081391.1, read as the reverse complement.
TACAATTCTTTATTACATATTTCTGTAAATGTCATTGCAGATTCACATGACTGTGCGAATAAAAATGAGGCAGGAAGCTTCAGGCATTGATAGGAGCAGTATGAGTTGTGAGGCTACAAGCTTTATTTACAAGATATATCCTTGCTGACTATGGTCTCTGGTTTTCTCTGCTGATATAATGCGGGCTGCTTTGAATACAGATGTTTAGCAAGAAGGATATTGTTACCAGGAGCCAGGAGCCCAAGGGATCTGTCACCCAGCGATCAGGTATCAGGGGAGGGGATATGATGTTAGCATTGATAAGAAATTGCGAGATGGTTGCCACCCTGCAGTGTGACTTTAAACACTGACCCGCACCCTCACCCCCAGTTCAAACTGTAACCTCAAATCCCAGTCTCTATTGCTGATATTTCTCTGGATTGATTGCCTTTCTAACCGTGGATTTTTCTGCAGAGCGGTGATCAGAGGAAATAGAAAAGCCTGGCCCTGCAGGACGAGAGACAGCTTTACATTTCAGCCTCTTTCCCAACTTTACATTAAGACCTCAGCTGGGGGCATGCCCCTTCCCCAGGGTCTGAGTATCAGTGAATGGTCGCTCCCGTCCTCATTCTGCCAGACACTTCCTGGTGGTTTGTCCATCTTTCCCCACATGAGTGTCTCGTCTTTTTCTTGGCTGTGCCAAGGTTCTGAAAACCGATGTGAGGCTTCCTAGCATTGGCCTGTGTTGCGAATCAAACAGATTGAATTTCTACATTTCCAGGTGCAGGGGGATATGTGTTGGCGATGCCGAGTCTGCTGGTGGAATCACTCACAGCCTTAGGGGGCAGTTGGACCGGACCAGGCCTTTATTACTGAGACAGCCACTGTGCTTGTTAGCTCTGGAACCTTTCCCTGAGCCATTGTCAACTGTTTGATAGAAACTGCCCAGTTTGCAGATCACTGCAGAGACCGCTTGATGGTCAACCTATTGGCGTGAGACTGGAGTCACGTATAGGTCCAGACTGCAGCTATTGATGGAAGGTTTCCTTAAATCCCTAAAGAGCATTTGTGAATCAGTTGGTTTTTACAACAGACAATAAAAACTGAGCTTTTATTCACAACATTGAGCGAGCAGTATCAGGATCATCAATCCAGCAACATCACCATTTCACCACTGGACTCACTCAGACTCTCCTGGGATCATGAATGAGCTTGTGAGCTGCTACATCTTGTGTCGTGGTGAAGTGGAATTGCCTTACCCATTCCCATCCCGTGAGCTGCCACAGCTCACTCTCAGTGACAGCTGAATCCTATCTCTCACTGTTTCCAGCTCAATGCCACTCCCTCAGACCTCCTCAGACTGTTTTCTCATTTGGTGTGAATCTACAGAGGAGTAGGGCTGGCTGCAAAGGGGCTGAGATTACAGTGTGGGGTCTGGGGCTGGGGCAGTGGAGTGTAATTGGAAGATGTAGTTAGATTACAGGGGTTTAGATGAATGCAGGTGGGGGTGTGGGGGTGATGGGGTACAGAGGAGCTCCAATGGCGGTCTCACCTTGGCGAGCTGGTGGGAGCTGGACTTTGTGTCAGTGCCAGTTTGAGTGCCCATTAAATCAGTCCTGAAGAAACTTGGCTTCAGCCTGGACAGGTTACACTGCTGACCATGATGTTAAGTAAAGCCAAATAAATGATACCAAGCAGTGCCCACCAGGTGAGGGGATTGTTATACCATGGCAGGGGAAGAGATTCTTTCCAATCCATTTGGACCAGAACAGGCCTCTCAGATTCAGTTGCTATGATCCAGGTGCTGAGCCCAGGTAACATTATCCTGCTAATTGCAGATTTAATATTAATTGTGTGTACTTTTTTTGGTGATGGTTCCAGGGGTAGCACAACCTAGTATCTGTAGTGCTGTCTCCTGTTTCGACTGCCTCGATGTCTCCTGGGCTTCAATCTCCTGTAGCCACTGGTACTTTGTCTGCCATTAGCAAAATACTTGCCAAAGGCCCGTTGGAGGCCTACTTGCCTGGCAAGACGCTCACACGGCTGAAACTCCTCACACTTCTCCCGGTTTAACTCATATGGAGACTTGAATCGGCCCCTGCTGCTGGAATACATCAGAAACAATCAGCTCTTTCATCATAAATAAATTCCATTTTGTAGAGGATTACACAGAAATGACAGACACTGGCCATTGGCCCAACCCCCAGCTTTTGCCATCACATCTTGTCAACATTTCTTTCAGAGACAACACGGTGTGGAGCTGGATGAACACAGCAGGCCAGGCAGCATCAGAGGAGCAGGAAAGAAACATTCTTTCCCCCTCATGTCCTTATACAACTTTCTATTAAGGATATTATACAATAGGCCATTCAGGCCCATCAACCCTGTTCTGCCATTCACCAGGAGCAGAGTTGACCCATTCCCTCAGCTCCAATTTCCTATTTAAATTCCAAATCCCAATTCGCTTTAATCAGTGTATACTATTCACCTTAACTGCTGCCTATGGGCAGAGAGTTCCCTTAATCTCACCCCTCTGGATGAACGAGGCAACCCCGAATTCCTGATTAGATTCGTTGGTGACTGTCTCATTTTTGTGGCCCCAGTTTTGTCTCCTTTACAAGTGGAAACATTTTGACCATGTTTACTCTGTCAATATCTTTCAGAATTTATTGAATTTTTCAGACAACCTCTTAGTCTTTGTTCTTTCTTGATTTGTACCTTGAGATTATCTTGGCCTAGGCCAGGAGTTTTATAAAACAGCATTTGGTAAAATGTTGGCATCATCTCCTGAGATTGTAAAGGGAGTTACTGACCTGTCCCAGTGGCTGGGAAGTCTCGGTTGTCTCATAAAGGAGTTAGCATCTCTCCTCCCGAGGAACAGAACTGCAGGATTGTAGACAAATGGAGTCAATTCATTCGAAAAGATACAGACTTTAGAAAATGTAGCCCCCTTCCATCAGTCCATCTGATATTTCAGTGTCACTCCGCCAGCATCGCTCCCTCCTGTATTACCTCCCTACCGATGTCGGTTCCCCAGGCCCTTACCCCAGGGTCTCTCCCCCTTCTCCCTCCCCATGTCTCTTCCCCATGGCCCTTCCCCTTCTCCCCCATGTCGCTCCCTAGGGTCTCTCCCCCTTCTCCCTCCCCATGTCTCTTCCCCATGGCCCTTCCCCTTCTCCCCCTTGTCGCTCCCTAGGGTCTCTCCCCCTTCTCCCTCCCCCAGGGTCCCTCTCTCCAGAGTTAGCCCTGCTCTCATTTTATGATTCGATGAAGATCAATGTTTCCATAATGTAACCTTCTGGCCACAAAAGTTCTACTTACAATCATCTATTTCATTGGATTCGGAAGAATCTGTGAGGAGAAAATATCGGCAGTTAGGAAATTCAGCAAAACTGCACTAAACCACCAAACCATAAGTAGTTATACAACTAAACGGTCCCAGCTCAAACTGAGTTTCCACTGGTAGGCAAAACGAAATACCTCGCAGAACTGATTTAAACAAGAAATCACTGGGGTTTGAAACCACATCATTGAGAATGAATCCTAGTGTGGTGACTGGCGTGTGAGGAGTGTTCACATTGATGTGGACAGTAGACTGGCGTTCTGCTCAGAGGTCCCTCCTAAAGGTGGTAGGACGGGTTATCAGGGGAGTTAAGATGTTCTACAGGTCACTCACCTTTATCAGCCGTGGTATAGATTACAAGAGCAGGGACGTTATGTTGGAACTGGGCGGAACTTTGGTTAGACAGCAGTGGGAGCACTGTGCACAGTTCTGGTCTCCACACTATAGGAAGGATGTGATTACACTGGAGGGGTAGCAAAGGAGATTCCCCAGGATGTTACCTGGGACGGAGAATTGCAGCGATGAAGTGAGGCTGGATAAGCTTGGGTTGTTTTACTTGGAGCAGAGAAGGCTGGGGTGGGGGTGGGGGGGGGGGGGGGTGGTTCCTGGTTGACTATGAGGGACATGGACAGGGTGGAAAGGAAATGGCTGTTCCCCTGAGTTGAAGGGTCAATAACAAGGGACATGAACTTAAGGTAAAAGGCAGGAAGTTTAGAGGGGATTTGACAAAACCTTTTCATCCAGATGTGTGGATCTGGAATGCACAGCCGGAGGGGGGGGGAGTTGAGGCAGTTCACAAAGGCAGCTCCCCACCACCTTCTCAAGGGCAACTAGGAAGGGGAATAAATGCTGGGCCCAGCCAATGACAACTACATCCCACAAAAATGAATAAATTTAAAAATGCACCCTTTAAAATAGTACTTGGTGAGCACTCGAAATGTTGCGACATACAAGCCTTAGTGCAACAAACTCAGAACTCACACTCGTCCAGCTCACATTCCAAACGCCTCACATTCTGCACATAACCCAGAGTTTCAATGTTTCACATTCCCAACCTGATGGAGATAGCCTCGTTCTCCTGGCTGCCTCCTAAAAACACTGGCTGGGCACAAGTCCTGTTAACCCCCGTGAGCTGATTCCAATCACTACAATAACTTTCCCAAGCAAACACTCTTTGTGCTCAGAGCCGTGAACTAGTCTGAAACCTCTGAAAGAAACAATGCAAAGTGAAAAGGTATCTGGATGGGTATATGATTAGGAAGGGATTGGAGGGATATGGGCCAAATGCTGACAAATGGGACTAGATCAAGTCAGCATGGACCCGATGGAGTGAATGATCTGTTTCTGAGGTGTATTTCTCTATAACTTTTTGCAGGGTGGTGGCAGTGGGAGAGAGAAGGGAAGACAAGGGGGGGAATGGGAAAAGGAGAGAAGAGAGAGAGGAGGAGGGGGGAAAGGCAGAGGGAAAGATCAGGCCCTCAGGGTCCAGACTGCAGCTTGGAATAGGTGGGGATACTGTAACAGGGCCAGACACTTTCTATATCGGTCTCAGATCTCTCTCATGTTGGACACATGTCTCATGTCCATTCCAAAAACAGCTCAGAGAATCTATGGAATAACTGATGAATAATGACTGCAGGATCAGGATGAAAATCCCAGTTTCTGGGGGAGGTTGGTTTGAGTTTGCTGTTCCCTACCTCAGCGATCGCTCAGCGTCTCCACTGGCCTGATTCTCTGATCATCTGGAGCTAATTGCTGGCCAAACCACCAGCACCACATGAGCGTCCACGCTGCTGCTGTAATTTGTACAGGCTGTCTCTTGTAAATTTGGGAATTAATTGGACATGGAAGTAACTAGCCAGGAAGCTTTAACTAATTAGACTAAAACTGGTTCTCTGTAAATTTCAGAGTTGCCTGACTCGCAGCAGCAAAACCTGCCCAAGTGAACGATTAGCATCTGCAATCAGAAGTGGTGGGGGACGCGGGACCGCAGTACCTTATTGATCCTCGTCATTGGTGAGGTGTGCGAGCCTGTGTCTTTAATGGCATTTTGAGATGAATGTTAAACAGATGACGGCCTCACAGACAGGGGACTGACAGAACGTTTACATCAGCCCGAGATGGCACAAACCGTGTGGCTTCACGTCTTAAACATAAAACCCAATTCCGACAGTGCCCATTCCCTCAGCACTGACCCTCCGACAGTGCCCATTCCCTCAGCACTGACCCTCCGATAGTGCCCACTCCCTCAGCACTGACCCTCCGACAGTGCGGCACTCCCTCAGCACTGACCCTCCGACAGTGCCCACTCCCTCAGCACTGACCCTCCGACAGTGCGGCGCTCCCTCAGCACTGACCCTCCGACAGTGCCCACTCCCTCAGCCCTGACCCTTCGACAGTGCCCACTCCCTCAGCACTGACCCTCCGACAGTGCCCACTCCCTCAGCACTGACCCTCCGACAGTGCCCACTCCCTCAGCACTGACCCTCCGACAGTGCGGCGCTCCCTCAGCACTGACCCTCCGACACTGCCCACTCCCTCAGCACACCCTCCGACAGTGCCCACTCCCTCAGCCCTGACCCTCCGACAGTGCCCACTCCCTCAGCACTGACCCTCCGACAGTGCGGCGCTCCCTCAGCACTGACCCTCCGACAATGCGGCACTCCCTCAGCACTGACTCTCCGACAGTGCGGCACTCCCTCAGCACTGACCCTCCGACAGTGCAGCGCTCCCTCAGCACTGACCCTCCGACAGTGCGGCGCTCCCTCAGCACTGACTCTCCGACAGCGCCCACTCCCACACTACTGACCCTTCGACAGTGCCCACTCCCACAGTACTGACCCTCCGACAGTGCGGCACTCCCTCAGCACTGACCCTCCCACAGTGCGGTGCTCCCGCAGCACTGACTTTCCGACAGTGCAACACTCCCTCAGCACTGACCCTCCCACAGTGCCCACACCCTCCGCACTGACCCTCCGACATGGCCCACTCCTTCAGCACTGATCCTCCGACAATGCGCACTCCCTCAGCATTGACCATCCATCAGTGCAGCTGTCCCTCAGCACTGACTCTCCGACAGTGTGGCCCTCCCTCAGCACTGACCCTCCAACAGTGCGGCGCTCCCTCAGTACTGACCCTCCGACAATGCGGCGCTCCCTCAGCACTGACCCTCCAACAGTGCAGTGCTCCCTCAGCACTGACTCTCCGACAGTGCAACACTCCCTCAGCACTGACCCTCCGACAGTGCCCACTCCTTCAGCACTGATCCTCCGACAGTGCACACTCCCTCAGCATTGACCATCCATCAGTGCAGCTCTCCCTCAACACTGACTCTCCGACAGTGCGACGCTCCCTCAGCTCTGACCCTCCCACAGTGCGGCGCTCCCTCAGCACTGACCCTCCGACAGTGCAGTGCTCCTTCAGCACTGACCCTCTGACAGTGCGCACTCCCTCAGCATTGACCCTCCATCAGTGCGGCACTGCCTCAGCATTGACCCTCCATCAGTGCGGCACTCCCTCAGCATTGACCCTCCATCAGTGCGGCGCTCCCTCAGCACTGACCCTCCGACAGTGTGATGCTCCCTCAGTACTGGGCTTCTTTGCCACAATAAGCTTTTGCTCTTCAAACATGGAAATGAGATTTAAATGTGCATCCAGTTGAGTGTCAGACCCACTTTGCGAAGGGTCATATTCTCAGGCTGCTTGTAAACCCAATATTGAAACACTAAATCTGTATATTAACGAACATTATACCATCAAGCAATAAGACAATCTTTCTTGTCCCGAGCATTTAGTTTTCAATGCTGTGCTCTCTCTCTCTAAAATCCCCCCAAGACATGGTTCGGGGGATTTGAAGGAAGCTTGTTTTGTTCGAGAGGAGTTCCTACCTGCAACACAGACAGCTGCCAGAGCACAGAGGCTGAGCAGAATCAGGGTCCTCATCTTATTCTTAGCACTTGGTCTGATTTTGTCTCTGTTACACAAACACGATCGGCCAGCATGTGTGTCTGAGGAACCCTGGGCTCAGGGACAGTTATAGGAGTTAGTTTATTTACACAGTGATGACGAAGCCTGATGATGATGGGGCTGGGCATCTTGGCACCGAGTCACAGTGGGACAGAAGAGCTATTATGAAATCAGCAGCTGCTGCCAAACTGACTCTCTTCGAGATTCTTTTCTTCAGAAAACTAATTTTTTTCAGGTAACGAGAAGCCCTGAATTCACAGAATCCTGAAGGTGTGGGTTTCACTGGGTGAAGTTTTGAATTTAGGCACAGGGAAGCTACTGTTGTTCCTGCAGATGTTTGGGATTTCAGCAGTAACGTACAGAATGTCACCCTCACAACATCTTGCTACGGTCACAGTCAGGAGTGGGTGTGGGTGGCTGCAGCAGAGGGAGAGTGAGGGGATGAAGGGAGGGGGTGTAGTGGGGTGGAGTGCCACAGTCTAGGGAACACGGGGCTAGCATTGACAGTTTAACAATACTCTGAGCAAATTCATAGCCAGTGAACTTCTACAGCGCCCATCACCATTGCAGGTGCCCCTGAAGCACTTTATAGCCACGGTGTATTTTTGAGGTGTAATCATTGTTGGACTGTGGGAAATATAAGGTACATTTTGTACAGAAAGATCCCACAAATAGCACTGAGTGAACAGGCTGGCTTTGTGGTATTCATTGAGGAGTTATCATTGGCCAGGACTGGGGAGAAGACCAGAAGATGCAGAAGCAGGCACTGGCCATTCAGCCCATTGAGTCTGCTCTATCAATCAGCGAGGCCATGGCTGACCAGATTGTCTTTAACCCCACTTTCTTGGCTTATCCCAATAACTTTTGGTTCATGTTCTGATCAAAAATCTGTCCTTAAATATGCTTAAGATCCAGCCCTCTGTGGTAAAGAATTCCACAGATTCAGTCCACTCAGAGAAAAATTTCCTTCTCATCTCTGTCATAAGTGGGTAACCCCTTACTCTGAGATGATACCCTCGGGTCCTAGACTCTCCCAAGAGGGGAAACAACCTCTCTACATCAACCCTGTCAATAGCCTAAGAACTGTATAGATCTTGGTAAGGTCATTGCACATTCTCCTAAGCTCCAGGGAGTACAAGCCCAGCCTACTCAACCTTTCCTCATAAGGAAATCTTTCCAAACCTGGGATCAACCTCATGAACCTTCTCTGCACTGCATCCAAAGCCAGGTTTCTTTTCCCTTTGAAGAGGAGACCAGAACTGTTCACAGTATTCCAGGCAAGGTCTCATTATTTCCTTGTATAGTTTTAGCAAAACCTTCCTACTTTTATACTCTATTCCCTTTAAAATAAAGGATAACATTCCATTCCAGGCCTTGATTGTAATAATGCTCACTGAAATAGACCAGAGAGAGACAGCAACTCTTTGAGTTAACAGCACTCCTTCAGCACAGATGCCCCACAGTGCACCATGCTCTCAGTATGGCCCTCCGACAGTGCGCCATGCTCTCAGTATGGCCCTCTGACAGTGCGCCATGCTTTCAGTATGGCCCTCCGACAGTGCGCCATGCTCTCAGTATGGCGCTCTGACAGTGTGGAGCTCCCTCAGTACTGACCCTCTGACAGTGCCCACTCCCTCAGCACTGACCCTCCAACAGTGCCCACTCCTTCAGCACTGACCCTCCGACAGGGCAGCACTCCCTCAGCACTGACCCTCCGACAGTGCGGCGCTCCCTCAGTACTGACCCTCCGACAGTGCGGCGCTCCTCAGCACTGACCGTCCGACAGTGCGGCGCTCCCTCAGCACTGACCCTTGGACAGTGTGGCACTGATTTTATCTGGAACTGTTTTTGGGGACTCGCTGTGTGTGCATTGGTTTCCAAATTATGTATAGTAAATTTGAAAACAGTTGATTGGGTGTAAAATGCTTTGAGCCATTTTGAGATTGACAGAACAGGACAGTCCCAGTGCTCAGTGTTTAGTTGGTTCATGGTGAATGCTTGACATTCATGGTCTGATGAATCAGTTCAGCACAGAGTGTCCGCGTAAACTACTTCACGTAAAATTGTTCTGTAATCTTAAGTATTTGAAAACATCTGAAAATGTTCACCACAAGTTTTCATCTGATAACATTCCCAAATGGAATAAACATCCCGACATTCTGTTCTGGGCTGGGGTTCGATTATCAGGAGTGAGATCTCCACACGCAATGTGTTCTTGCAAGTAGAAAACTCCTCCATTGTATCCTGAAATAACTCAGTGTGGGGGCACAGGAAGGCTCAAGCCTGGTCTCCTACCCCTGGGACCTGCAGCAATGCTCCAATTCTAGCCTGCCTCCCGGGGAGCAAACTGTTGGCTGGGCCAGGCTGAAATGAGTTTTACTGAGACAAATGTACATCGTTTCTCTGCAGGGTCTCAATAAGCAGGGAGTGAGAAAGTGAACGCCAGGAGGACATTTTCCTGCAGCTGGGGAGTTTCAAACACAGGGGTATAGTGTCAGGATCAGGGGCTGTTCATTCTGGACTGACACAAAGGGACATTTCTTCAATTTAGAATTCTCTCCTCGCTCCCCCCCACCTTCCGGGATGGTGGAAATTCCAGCAAGGAACACACTTAAGTATGGGATTGATGGACATCCGATCTTTTCGGGAATTTTGGGAGATGGGGAATAGGTGAGAAAGTTGAATACCTGATCATGTTGAATGGGAAAAACAGTTTTTTTTTAGATTCCCTACAGTGTGGAAACAGGCCCTTCGCCCAACAAGTCCGCACCTCCCCTTGAAGCATCCCACCCAGACCCATCCCCCTATAGCCCACACACTACTGAACACTACGGGCAATTTAGCATGGCCAATCCACCGAGCCTGCACATCTTTGGATTGTGGGAGGAAACCGGAGCACCCGGAGGAAACCCACGCAGACACGGGGAGAACATGCAAACTCCACACAGACAGTCGCCCGAGGCTGGAATCGAACCCAGGTCCCTGGCGCTGTGAGGCTGCAGTGCTAACCACTGAGCCACTGTGCCGCCAGTTTTGGTGGGTGATTTTGTTTACACTGAGAATCTGTAATGAGAAATATTATTTCTGGAAATACAAAATTGGTGTTAGCTCAGAGCTCTCAAATTTTACTTTTTAACTGACATTTAGTCATTGGCATAGAGCCATTAGGGTTACAGCCCCGAAACAGGCCCTTCGGTCCATCGACACTCTACCAGTCAGAAACAACCACTAATTATTGGAACATAGGGGGTGGAGAGGCAATCTTCTAGAGGTTCCTAAAATAATGAGGGTTTCATGGTAGCTGTCTTTTCCTGAGAATGGGACATTTCAAGACTAGGGGCACATTTTAGGGTGAGAGGAGACAGATCTATAAAAGACGTGGGCAAAATCTTTTACACAAAGATTTGCTCATGTGTGGAATGAACTTCCTGAGGAAGTGGTGGATGTGGGTACAATTACACTGTTTAAAAGACAGGAACAAGGTAGGAACATGAATGGGACGGGTTTGTACGGGCCAGGAGCAGGCAGGTGGGACTGGCTTAGGTTGGGAGCAAATGAGAGAGCAAGTTAACATTTTGTGTCTAGATGAGACTTCGTCGGAGCTGAAGCTGTGACTGTGGCAGATGATGAAATCTGGTAGAGTGTGGACCATTCTGCTCCTTAACCCCAGGATAGAGAGGAAACAAAATTAAAGTCAAGAACTATATCTGCATCAATACACAGTCACAACTGTTCCCAGGATGTGGTTGTCATTGCCTGGGCCAGGATTTATTCCCTCTCCCTAATTGGTCACAGAGTAGTCAAGAGTCAAGAACTGAGGGTCTGGAGTCAGGTCTAGTCCAGGTTGGGGGAGGATAACAGATTTCTGTCCCTAACAGAGGTTACTGAAGCAGGTGGGGTTTTATGAAAATTAACGTTGGCCACATGGTTACCATTTTTCCAGCCTTTGGTTCCACATGTTTACTGAATTCATATTCCCAAGCATGAATGGGATTCATAGCCTGGGGTTCTAGATTACTAGACTAGGGACATTGCTACTACCCACCACCTTCCTGTGGGCGCGGGAGTAGGAGGAGAATAAATGTCAAGTGAGGAATGTCAGCTAGAACTTTCTCATTCACACTAGAGATCCACTGGATCACATGTGCCCACCAAAACAAACAAGACAGGGCTGTAATGGAGCATCAGACCAGCCTCTGCAACAGTGCATTTCCAGTGACAGTGCATCCCCCATGACAGTGTATCCCCAGAGACAGTGCATCTCCCGTGACAGTGCATCTCCCGTGACAGTGTATCCCCAGAGACAGTGTATCCCCAGTGACAGTGCATCTCCCGTGACAGTGTATCCCCAGAGACAGTGCATCCCCAGTGACAGTATATCCCCAGTGACAATGCATCCCCCTGTGACAGTGTATCCCCCATGACAGTGTATCCCCCATGACAGTGTATCCCCAGTGAGAGTGCATCCCCAGTGACAGTGCATCCCCTGTGACAGTGCATCCCCCTGTGACAGTGTATCCCCCATGACAGTGTATCCCCAGTGACAGTGCATCCCCTGTGACAGTGTATCCCCAGAGACAGTGCATCCCCAGTGACAGTATATCCCCAGTGACAATGCATCCCCCTGTGACAGTGTATCCCCCATGACAGTGTATCCCCCATGACAGTGTATCCCCAGTGAGAGTGCATCCCCAGTGACAGTGCATCCCCTGTGACAGTGCATCCCCCTGTGACAGTGTATCCCCCATGACAGTGTATCCCCAGTGACAGTGCATCCCCTGTGACAGTGTATCCCCCAGTGACAGTGCATCCCCTGTGACAGTGTATCCCCCTGTGACAGTGTATCCCCCATGACAGTGTATCCCCAGTGAGAGTGCATCCCCAGTGACAGTGCACCCCCCTGTGACAGTGTATCCCCCCTGTGACAGTGTATCCCCCGTGACAGTGTATCCCCAGTGACAGTGTATCCCCTGTGACAGTTCATCCCCCTGTGACAGTGTATCCCCAGTGACAGTGTATCCCCCTGTGACAGTGTATCCCCAGTGACAGTGCACCCCCCTGTGACAGTGTATCCCCAGTGACAGTGTATCCCCTGTGACGGTGCATCCCCCTGTGACAGTGTATCCCCAGTGACAGTGCACCCCCCTGTGACAGTGTATCCCCAGTGACAGTGTATCCCCAGTGACAGTGTATCCCCAGTGACAGTGTATCCCCAGTGACAGTGCATCCCCCTGTGACAGTGTATCCCCAGTGACAGTGTATCCCCAGTGACAGTGCATCCCCTGTGACAGTGTATCCCCCATGACAGTGTATCCCCCATGACAGTGCATCCCCTGTGACAGTGTATCCCCAGTGACAGTGCACCCCCCTGTGACAGTGTATCCCCCATGACAGTGCACCCCCCCGTGACAGTGTATCCCCATGACAGTGCACCCCCCCGTGACAGTGTATCCCCAGTGACAGTGTATCCCCAGTGACAGTGCACCCCCCCGTGACAGTGCATCCCCCGTGACAGTGTATCCCCAGTGACAGTACATCCCCTGTGACAGTGTATCCCCAGTGACAGTTCATCCCCAGTGACAGTGTATCCCCAGTGACAGTTCATCCCCTGTGACAGTGTATCCCCCCTGTGACAGTGTATCCCCCGTGACAGTGTATCCCCAGTGACAGTGCATCCCCTGTGACAGTGTATCCCCCCTGTGACAGTGTATCCCCCGTGACAGTGT